>NC_051212.1:54431320-54463820 GCF_015220715.1 Pygocentrus nattereri
GCTGGCTTTTGAACTTTGCGCTGAAAACAATCCAGACAGTCCTTTTCCTCTTTGGCCCGGAGGACACGACGTCCATGATTTCCAGAAACAGTGTGAAATGTGGACGCGTCAGACCACAGGACACTTTTCCACTCTGCGTCAGTCCATCTCAGATGAGCTCGGCCCAGAGAAGCCGGCGGCGTTTCTGGGTGGTGTTGATATGTGGCTTCGCTTTGCATGGCAGTTTTAACCTGCACTTGTAGACGGAGCGACGAACTGAGTTCACTGACAGTGGTTTTCCGAAGTGTTCGTGAGCCCATGTGGGAATATCCGTTACAGAATGATGTGGGTTTTTAATGCAGTGCCACCTGAGGGGTCGAAGGTCACGGGCATTCAGTGTTGGTTTTCTGCCTTGCCTCTTACTTGCAGAGATTTCTCCAGATTCTCTGAATCTTTTGATGATATTATGGACTGTAGATGATGAAACTCCTAAATTCCTGCAGTTGCACATTGAGAAACGTTGTTCTTAAACTGTTGGACTATTTGCTCACGCAGTTGTTCACAAAGTGGTGAACCTCGCCCCGTCCTTGCTTGTGAACGACTGAGCCTTTCAGGGATGCTCCCTTTATACCCAATCATGACACTCACCTGTTTCCAATTAACCTGTTCACCTGTGGAACGTTCCAAACAGGTGTTTTTTGAACATTTCCCAGTCTTTTGTTGCTCCTGTCCCAACTTCTTTGGAACGTGTTGCGGGCATCAAATTCAAAATGAATGAATATTTGCTAAAACAATAAAGTTTATCCGTTTGAACATTAAATATCTTGTATTTGTAGTGTATTCAATTGAATATATGTTGAAAAGGATTTGCAAATCATTATATTCTGTTTTTATTTATGTTTTACACAACGTCCCAACTTCATTGGAATTGGGGTTGTATTTATGTGACTGGAACCTTTCCTATCACAGTGGTGGTGATAAAACATTAAATAAAATATATGAAATAAGGGCCCAACGATTAAACGTCAAGTGAATAGGCATTTGTGTGAATTCTGAAATGAATTCTTATTCTACCAGCGTTTTTGTCTTTACATCCACAAACGTAAACGGTGCAGATTCACTTTTTGCAGATAAAAATGAAGTACAAGTTGTCCGTAATTTTTTAATAGGTCAGTGTCTGAGCTCTGGGACTCTTAGGGCAATAAATGTCAGCGATGCTGGTATTTGCTTCTATTATCACACATTCATCAGAAACAAACAGCTGTTTACAAATGATTTAATTAACCATTTATCCTCAGCGCCACACAAACTCTAATTTTGTAGTTTGTAAACATTAAGCATGGATGTAAGCCTGACCTCTTAGGAGTTAAAACTCACCTGTTTGGTGTTAAGTCACTCTGTTGTGGAGCTGGTTCAGCCTGTGTGAATGCATATCTGCGGCATTATGGACAGACAGTAGACTGTGTGAGTGCGAGAAGAAAGGAGCATCCTGCAGCATTCTTGGAGAAGAAAGGTATGTTTCATTGCTTAAAAAAGGAACATTCGCCTCTATCAAACCATAAGACAACGATTTGTTAACCTTGCAATACTATAATACAAATCAAAAGCTCTTTGTGAATTCAGCAATTCAGCACAAACAGCACTTTTATTTGCGAGGTGCTGGAGTAGGCTGCTGTGTTTATTCAGTAAAAAAGGATAAGACAGTAGGATCTCTACTGTGAGTCAGTGTTGGACAGTAACTGAGTAAATGTAATTGGTTTCTGTACTTAAGCATTTTTTGGTGTATCTGTACTGAAGTTTCTCGGCTTTTTTCTGAATTTCTACAAACACCATTTCATTTTATAGTAAATGAGTTTGGGCTGGTTTATGTTTATGAACAGACGCCTACAGATCAACATAGTAAAGGAGCTCATCTGTGATCCTGAGTTTAAAGCCAGTTTTTATTCAACTTAAACTTGGAACTAAGTTGTAAATAAATCTGAAACTGAAACTTTGCTTGTGTGTAAAAAGTGATTTCAGAGCCACTCGGTTCTCCCTGATGGAAACTGTTTACCTTCAGTGTTTTGTGCTTCTGATCATTTTAATAGACGTCAGCGTCACTAATTAATGACGTTCTATTAAAAGGCTGGTTTACCAAGAGAGACGCTGGAGGACTTTCACCTGAAATGAGTTCATGAAGCCAGTCTGGTTATAAAAATGATAACAGGACATGAGAGCCAGAATTACTCTTTTAGTACTTTTACTTTATACTTAAGTACATTTGAAGGGAAATACTTTAGTACTTTTACTCAAGTGGAGGTCTAAAGGGAGGAACTTCTACTTTTACTGGAGGAATATTTTACCTTTTTATCTCTAACTCAACTACAGTTTGTGTACTTCATCCACTGCTGTGAGTGAAAGTATTTGACTCCCCACATGTGCTGACAGTAATGTCTATGCATTCCAATATGTAAAACCCACACTGGTATAGAGAATTCCACAGACGTGATGTTTGCTAGGTTTGAAATAAGGAGGAAGAGAAGAACGGCAACGACCTGAAGGCAAATACTGAATGTAAATACTGGCGCACGAACGACCATATATGAAACAAGGAATGGAAAGGTGCAGGTTTTAGAGCTGTTTTTGTCATTTTCTCAGACTCTGAAATAAAGTCGTCAAAACAAACAAGCATAAAACATTGCAGACGTTGCTCAGTTTGTCTCAGACAGTGAAAAGTAAAGTCCTAACTTCTTTGTTCTTTGGAAAGAATCTTAGTTCAGCATACGAAGAAAACAGCCAATTGAAAGGCAGACGGCTTTTAACTTCTTATGCTCGTAGGTATATTTTGGTTTGTCCATCTGAATTTACATGCCCAAATCATAAGGCAAATTATTCAGTAACTGCATGAAACAGCTGTAAATCTGTCTTTTCCTCTCAAATTAATGGAAAATGTGGTTTATGATCACAAATTGCTTTATGCTTACAATTTCATAAGTTATTACTGCACAACTGCAAATTGGAACAGTGCAATACTAGCAGAGGTGTAAAATCCAGGTCCAGAAAGTAAAAATCCTTCCCAGGATTTTGTTCCAACAGGCTGGACAGCTCTGCTGGTGGTGTGATCTAACTAGAGAAGCCAGCCTGTTGGAACAAAATCCTGGGAAGGACTTTTACTTTCTGGACCTGGATTTGACACCTCTGAATACTAGTGTATATTGTGTATATTCAGAGTCGGCGTACATAGATGCTTCTTTTTCTTCTTAGATATTTATATATTTTTTGGTAATTAAATTCTATAAGGGGGCTACACACCTAAGATTTTCACTCACTTTCCCCCTGTGTAAATGTGATGTGACAACAAATGTGATTTGATTAGATTTTTAAAATTTGATTTACTGTTGAAAGCCAAAAATCTGAGACTCTCCTTGTATTTTTTTATAAAAGTAATTTTGACAGAGTTGATCACTGAGACAACACATTGGAAAAATGGGTGGACTTTCAGTAGAAAAAAGAACTGGGAGCTCAGCTTCTTTGATTATAGTTTTGAAATTACATAATCTATTTGACTCTAGAGACGACAGTTACAGCCTCACACGACGCCACCTTCTGAATGAAGCTTGACATTTGGTGCTGAAAGACCAGAAGCCTTAAAGAAAAGGCCGTTTGCTGCCACATCTACCATGCATTTGCTCCGACTATTCAAGACATACACTAAAATATTTTAAAATCAGAACATTCAGAAGATGCAGCTTAAAGTTGTAGAATTAATCTACCAACCGCCAAATATAAATTACAACACACAAAGTCACAAAGTTGACAGTAAAAGTCAAACAATTAAGGAGAATTCTGTACAGATCATTTAAAAGCAGACGAATTGAGACAGAGCCTTTGCACATCAATTTCTAGAGTAACGTAATTTCACCTCCTTCAAAAATATATTCATTTTTAATAACATACCCACAGAAAAATTAACAAGCTGTTGCAAAGCTGTTTAGAAGCATTCTTTCACCATGATGCACTTCTTCATTTCATCTTATGATACCTTACTTGGCTGCATGATGCAACTGTATGTGGTTGAAATCAAAGATGCTGTACTACAACTACTTTCAAAGTAATTGCTTAAAAAGAAAAAGAAGACTTTTTGGAAACGGTTAGAGCTGAAGGTTTTGTTTATGCAAATTTAAAGGGCTGTAAGATAAGATAAGATAAGATAATCCTTTATTAGTCCCACAGCCCCGCGACCCTGACGGAGAAGTGGCTTAGAAAATGGATGGATGGATGGATAGATGGATGGATGGATGGATGGATGGATGGATGGATAGTCCCACAGCGGGGAAATTCACAGTATTACAGCAGCAGCAGAGTAATAGAAGTAAGGCACTCAGTAATGGAAATGAGAAACAGTACAAACATTATAAATATTATAAATAATAAAAATTAAAGTTAAATCTCTAGACTATCCATCCATCCATCCATTTTCTAAGCCGCTTCTCCGTCAGGGTCGCGGGGGGTGCTGGAGCCTATCCCAGCAGTCATCGGGCGGAAGGCAGGATACACCCTGGACAGGTCGCCAGTCCATCGCAGGAATCTCTAGACTATTTACAACAAAATAAGAATAATTGCACGCATGAACAGATTGCACAATGAAAAATGTTTGCCTTCTGAATGTGTGTATATTGTGTGTGTGTGTATATTGTATGTGTGAATGGTCTACTGGATGCAATGCTGGTTGAACAGTCTCACAGCAGCAGGTAGGAAGGACCTGCAATAGCGCTCCTTCACACATTTCGGGTGAAGGAGCCGGTCACTGAAGGAACTGCCCAGTGCTGCCAGAGAGACCTTGGTAAAGCACCAAGGTCACTTCTTACTGACATGCTTTACAGCCTCTAAACACACTTAATAATTGGCCATGCCGTATTACATGGTTAATATTAGAAGCACTCAGTTTGAAAGCTTATAATAGAAAAAAAACATGCAGCCTGTGTTCCTCTGTAACTGAAACTGTTTTTATTGGTCTACAGATCTCGACACAACGGCTGATTCATCCTTGACCCAGACGCATCTGAGCATCAGGACCCGAGCAACAGAATCATGCAGTGGAAGTGGAGGCACTGCTGTACAAGCATAACTGGATTTCTAGTTTTGCTCCTGTGTGTGGGAGTGTTCCTCTTCATCAGTGAATACAGCTTGCTGGCAAGAAAGAAGGACCACCAGGTGAACAGTGTAACTCACACAGTGCAGAAACTGGAGAGGAACCACAGCGTGACCAAGCAGAACATGTGGACAGAGGAAGCAACGTCCCCTTTTCCAGCAACATCAGAGGGAAACCTCAGCTCCATTCTGGAAGACTCCTCCCAGCAAGGGCTGAAGAACTCTGTGGAGTCTAATGCCAGTTTCAGTGAGGAGATAATAGCAGAGAGTATCCTCAAGGTAGGACCCTACACCTACATCATCAATGAAGAAGACAAGTGTCAGGAAAAGGATCCTTTCTTAGTGCTGCTGATTACCGTTGAGCCCCAGAATAATCAATCCAGGGATGCCATCAGGCAGACGTGGGGGAATGAGAGCGTGGCTGAGGGCGTGGGATTTGTACGGCTCTTCCTTTTGGGAATAAGAGAAGGACCTACCAGCCAACTGCAGAGCTCCATAGAGGCAGAGTCTCAACAGTATCATGACATTATCCAGCAAAACTACATAGACTCATATTACAACCTTACCATCAAGACACTGATGGGAATGCACTGGATAGCAACGTACTGCCCAGGAGCTAGTTACGTCATGAAGACAGACAGTGACATGTTCATCAATACGGAATACCTCATCCAAAAACTTCTCAATCCCAGCCTTCCGCCAAGACTAAAGTATTTCACTGGAAACGTCATGTATAATGAGCCCCCACATAGAAACAAAAACAGTAAGTGGTACATTTCAGAAGAGCTGTACCCCGACGACGTGTACCCTCCTTTTTGCTCAGGAACTGGATACGTCTTCTCGGGCGACCTGGCAGAGCTGATATACAGGACTTCTCTGAGCATACGAAGGCTGCATCTTGAGGATGTATATGTAGCGATCTGCCTTGCAAAACTGAAGATAGAACCAGTTCCTCCGCCCAACCAATCCCTGTTCAATGTCAACCGGGTACCATACTCCAGCTGCAAATACAGCAATCTGATAACCTCTCATGGGTTCCTTCCCACTGAGATAATAAAGTACTGGCAGGACCTGCAGACCAACAAACACAATGCCTGCGACCATACAGAGTAAAGCAACAAAGTTCGCAAGCCTCGACATACCATGGACATACCATGAAAGTGGGAAACAAGGTTGTTTAGATGCTTCTCCAAACAGAAGTTTGAAAAGCATAGGAACATTATTTTGGAACGTGAGGGAAGTAACTTCTCCAACAGAGAACTTCATATCACTGGCAAAAATCAATGTAAATATAAAGCTTTCCCTTTATAAGCAGAGCCTGACCGATATACATCCGGTGGCTGATGATATTGGCCAATATTGACAACCCATGGTTTTGTTGGTATCAACGAAAGCATCACTGAAAAAAGCAGAGCCTGACCAATATACATCCGGTGGCTGAAGATATTGGCCAATATTGACAACCCATGGTTTTGTTGGTATCAACGAAAGCATCACTGAAAAAAGGTTGATAATTACCAGCTTTTTTGTTTCAGACTTCAAAATTGTGATCTCAAAAAAAGAATATAGTTACAACAACTTCTTTCGGCTGCTCCCTTTAGGGGTCGCCACAGCGGAATATCTGCCTCCATCTTGCCCTATCCACTGCCTGGACAGGTCGCCAGTCCATCGCAGGGCAGACAGACAGACAGACACAGTCACACACACATTCACACCCAGGGGCAATTTAGCATGCCCAATCGGCCTGACTGCATGTCTTTGGACTGTGGGAGGAAACCGGAGAACCCGGAGGAAACCCACGCAGACACGGGGAGAACATGCAAACTCCACACAGAGAGGACCCAGGTCACCCAGCCGGGGAATCGAACCCAGGCCCTCCTCGCTGTGAGGCGACAGTGCTACCCACCACGCCACAGTGCCGCCCATTTACCATCATGTTACCCAAAATAATTACCCAGTACTTTGGATTTGTACTTCACACTTACCTGGTTAATGGTTAAGACTGTGAAAGAAGGAATTACCCAAAGAGTTATTCTAGCACTATATCTACCATTATAGTCTGCTTTACTATCATCAGGGATATCATTTTAATTTCTTGTTCCATCTTAAAATCATGGAAAACAGAGAGTCCGTCTGAATGAGCTGTTTTATATGCTGAACACAGAGGCCTTCAAGAGAATCTGGAGAATACTTTGTCCTTGGTTTTACTAATGTTACCACTTAAGTAGAGGCCATCCCTGCAAATCGGCTAATCGGCACCTTCACCAGAGCTTAATTTGGGGCCAAAAATGCTTTTGAGATGCATTTCAACTCCAGCATTTAACCACAATACCCTTGTCTTGATATGAAGGCTTGTATAAAATGCTGGTGGTTGTGTTTGGTGACTGTCATGCATTTTCTGAAGAGCACACAGAGCTTGTATAATGATGTGATTATTTGTAGTTGCATTTTGTCCATGAAACGGCCTATTTTGTCTATGTAATTACCCTCTTTGTGCTCTTTTGTTCCATTTCTGGGGCTGAACTTTCATCTTAGTTTCCTAACTTCTGCAGTATTTTAGGTTGAATTTGCTACTGCATTAATCCAGTCTTGACCTTTGCACAAGTACAAGCACATGCCTAACAGAAATAAACAGTACAGTGTCTATTTTGCCACTCTGTAGAAACAATTCAATGAGTTATCAGGAGGTTCAGGTATTTCCAAAGTTCTGCCTAAGTACTGTACTTATACACCACAGGTTACAGTACTACATGGTCAAATGTTTGAGTTAGCTTTAGCTTCCTCCCCCTGACAGCTGTAGGTTTAAATCACCTCAGATTTAACAGAATAAATCACGGCACATAACTTAGACTACTTGCTGAGGAAGAGTGAAATTGAAGATCACGGTAAATGTTCCTCAACCCCACTACTAATCACAACATAACACAAATGAGCCAACTGTTAATTTACCTAGGTTAGCTACTTGGCTAACCACAGGAGCTAACCCAGCACCAGAGAAGAGGAGGGAAAAACCGAGTGCACGTGAGGGGTGAGGGGCGAGGTTGGCCAGAGCACCAGAGCTCAGCTCTCTTCGGCAAAAGCTCCGTTTCCCCAGCTCGGTGAGTCCGAGTACAAATACCGAGTCTAAGGCATGTTCGAGGCGTTTAAACCGTCTCGATTCCGGACTCCAGCACTACAGCACTTCCAAAAAGAGTATCGCGCCGTCAGCGGACCGCTGCCCGGGTAAAAACACCGCAGCATCAGCGCGGAGTGAAGGGAACCAGCAGAGTGGAGACGTCTGCCCTGAAGACACCGCTCGGCTTGCAGAGCTGCATCCCGCCCCCTCCTCGATCACAGCCAATCAAAAAACAGCACCGTCAGCCAATCATAGATCACAGCCAATCAAGTAACAGCATCGCCGGCCTTCGAGGATTCAAAGTTTCAGCGATTCGGGCTCGGAAAGCGGCGGCTGCTGCCGAAGCTGCTGTCTTCTCAAGTTATAATTCAAAAGACATAAACACATGTTGTTAATGTCAGCTGTAAATATGATTGCACTGTTGGAAATTATTGTTGTTGTTGTTGTTGTTATTATTATTGTCGTTATATGCCGTTACCTGTACAGTCATTATTATTATACTAATATTAGATTAAATATCTATCTGAGTATCTATCTGTCTGTCTGTCTGTCTATCTAAATATCTGTCTGTCTGTCTGTGTGTCTGTCTAAATATCTGTCTGTCTCTCTGTCTAAATATCTGTCTATTTGTTTGTCTGTCTGTGTGTCTATCTGTAAATATCTATTTAAATGTCTGTCTGTCTGTCTAAATATCTAAATATCTGTCTGCCTGCCTAAATATCTGTGTGTCTGTCTAAATATCTATCTAAATATCTGTCTGTCTGCCTGTCTAAACACTACAAAGACAAGATATTTAATGTTCAAACGGATAAACTTTGTTTTTTGCAAATATTCATGCATTTTGAATTTGATGCCTGCAACATGTTCCAAAGAAATTGGGACAGGGGCAAGTTTACCACTGTGTTTGTCATGAACTGCTTCACACAAGGGGCAGGAGTCAAGTGCAAGTTTAATTCCAGGTGCAAAGTAGGTAATAAAAAGCAGAGGGTCAGAAATCCAGAAAAGCAGGCCACGGAAAGCAGACAAATACAAAGGGGGACAAATCCAAAAGAGTAGTCAATAACAAACCAAAAGGCAATGTCAAAACACCAGAAAACCAAATCAGAAACATAAACACTGAGAATTGCTGAAACACCAAACAAGACTTCACAAAGAACATGCGCAAATGCAGGGTATATATACACTAAATGGCCAACATAAAAAGGCCAAGGATCAAGAGATGTCTAGTATTCTAGAGACAGCGACCTCCTGTGGTGGGCAGGAGAATGGCAGGCGGCAGATGTGACAGTGTTACATCACCTTTCCTTTTAACAACACTCAATAAGCGTTTGGGACCTGAGGACACTTATGGACATCCTTGTGTTCAAACATGGTGTTTGTGATGGACAAACTGTGGTTTGCACAGAAGTCCAAAAACCGAACACCACTCGAGTTCAGATCAGAGAGGCCATTCCTCCCAATCACACCCCTCCAGGTCACACTGTCATTGCCCACGTGAGCGTTGAAGTCCCCCAGTAGGACAATCGAGTCTCCAGGAGGAGCACTTTCAAGCACCCTTCCCAAAGACTCTAAGAAGGCTGGGTACTCTGAACTGCTGTTCGGTGCATAAGCACAGACAACAGTCAGGACCCGTTCCCCAACCCGAAGGCGTAGGGAAGCTACCCTCTCGTCCACCGGAGAAAACCCCAACATACAGGTGCCTAGTCGAGGGTTAGGGCTATGAGAAAGCCCACACCTGCCCGCCGCCGCTCACCATGGGCAACTCCAGAAAAGAATAAAGTCCAGCCCCTCTCAAGGAGATTGGACCCAGAGCCCAAGCTGTGTGTTGAGGTGAGCCCGACTATATCTAGCCTGTATCTCTCAACCTTGCGCACCAACTCAGGCTCCAAGTTCCAAAAGCGAGTTTCAGCAACCGAGGATCAGAACGCCAAGGCCCACGCCTTCGGACACTGCCCGATCCACAATGCACCGAACCCCTACTACTGCCCCTCCCATTGGTGGTGGGTCGATGGGAGGGGGGCCTCAAGTAACCCCTTCGGGCTGGGCCTGGTGATGAGTTAATGCCCGGCCACCAGACGCTCGCTGGCAAGCTCCCCCTCAGGCCTGGTTCCAGGGTAGGGCCCCGGTAACCCTGATCCGGGCAGGGTACACAAGTCCCGTTCTTTCATTATTTTCATAGGGGGAATTTTGGATCACTCTTTATCTGACCTGTCACCTAGGACCAGTTTGCCATGCGAGACCCTAGCAGGAGTCTTTGCTCCAGACAACATAGCTCCTAGGATCATTCAAGCATGCAAACCCCTCCACCACGACAAGGTGGTGATCCATGGAGAGGTGAAGTACGAGTTGTCCATAATTTTTTTTTTTTAAAAGGTCAGTGTCTGAGCTCTGGGACTCTTAGGGCAATTAATGTCAGCGATGCTGGTATTTGCTTCTATTATCACGCTATTCATCAGAAACAAACAGCTGTTTACAAATGATTTAATTAACCATTTAGCCTCAGCACCACACAAACTCTTATCCAGATGTGATTTTAATTTTGTAGTTTGTAAATATTAAGCATGGATGTAAGCCTGACCTCTTAGGAGTTAAAACTCACCTGTTTGGTGTTAAATCACTCTGTTGTGGAGCTGGTTCAGCCTGCATGTATACCTGTGAAGGCATATGTGGGATAACACAGAGAGACAGTAGACTGTGTGAGTGCGAGAAGAAAGGAGCATCCTGCAGCATTCTTGGAGAAGAAAGGTACGTTTCATTGCTTAAAAAAGGAACATTTGCCTCTATCAAACCATAAAACAACGATTTGTTAACCTTGCAATACTATAATACAAATCAAAAGCTCTTTGTGAATTCAGCAATTCAGCATAAACAGCTCTTTTATTTGCGAGGTGCTGGAGTAGGTTCCTCTACTGTGAGTCAGTGTTGGACAGTAACTGAGTAAATGTAATTAGTTTCTGTACTTAAGCATTTTTGGTGTATCTGTACTGAAGTTTCTCCATTCTGGGCGACTTTCTCCTTTCACTCCACTACATTTCAGAGTCTAATATCTGACTTTTTCCTCCTACACGCAAGTGCATTAGAAACCTGGCTTGTTTGCCTTAAATTTTACCTAGAAAATACATGTTGGTTTTTAGCCAGATTTGGTGCTGAATGATGAGAAGCCTTAAAGAAAAGGTTATTTGTGAGGTGTTGGTCTTCTCTGACAGTTGAATTGAGGGAGTAGTCCTCTCATGTGGACTCATGTGGATATACCACACCGAGTGTATGATTACTGTTTATGCCATAAAAGGACAATTACTACAGAAGACAAAACAGGTCGATCGAGTTCCGACACACCAGTTTTTTAGTATAAAGCTTGTCATTCTATGCATTCCCATATGTAAAACCCACACTGGTATAGAGAATTCCACAGACGTCATGTTTGCTAGGTTTGAAATAAGGAAGAAAAGAAGAATAGCAACGACCTGAAGGCAAATACTGAATGTAAATACTGCCGCACTAACGACCATATTTGAAACAAGGAATGTAGAGGTGCAGGTTTTAGAGCTGTTTACAATTTCTCCGAAGCTCGATGCTGCTGCGATGCTTTTATGCGATTGTGTGTAACTTTTGTTCTTTGGAATGAATCTTAGTTCAGCGTACGATAAAAACAGCCAATCGAAAGGCAGGCGGCTTTTAACTTCTTATGCTCGTAGGTATATTTTGGTTTGTCCATCTGAATTTACATGCCCAAATCATAAGGCAAATTATTGAGTAACTGCATGAAACAGCTGTGTGACACTGGTGAGCCACAAGAAATTATCCGACTACGCCACCTGGGAAATTAGAGTCCCAGGAACTCTTGTTAATTAAAAAAACACCAGCTTTGTATTAGGTCCTTTGGGTAACCGGGGGTGAGCAGCAATGAGTAACCACAAACTTTCCCAATCAACACAATTTATTCAACTTCCATTCGATAACAACAAAATCAGGGTTAATCCAGAGCAGATTGGCATAAGGAGCAAAAGAAAAAAAACCCAAACACTTTATTCCTGGACCGTATTTCTAAAACTAAGCTGCAGCTCCACTCTAAAATCCCACCCAATTTACGTACTACACACAGGCCACTTGACCCCAACAAGATACCTAAACACAATAGCAAAACCAAAAAAAACACCATGAAATCAAAAACACAGCAGCAAACCCAAAACACAGCAACAAAACCAAAAAAACAACTGAATTCGACACAGCGTAATCCCAACCCTCACATTTAAACCCCCACATAAAATCCCGATCCTCATTTAATTAGGGAAAGGTAAAAGCAACACCAGTTGGCAAGCAGCAGTCCATGAGGCGGCAATGGCGGACGGATCACAGCTTCCACGCTGAGGTTCCTCCTCACCCACGCTGGCTCTACGTGACGCTCAAGCACGAGGCAGCTGCGGCAAAAGAGATAGCAGCAGTATTCTGGCCACACAGCAAACAATAACTTCCACTCAATTCTTTCTGGGCCACTTCCGCACCCTTAGCACTCAATATGGACACTTTTCCACCCGTAAAAGAGATATACTCACGATTTGCCTGGGAGTCGGGAAACCAAAACCCCCAGTGCGAGTACTCCAAGCCTGGGTGGAAAGTCCAAAGACGGCAGCCTCGCTCCCGCTTCCGTGCAGACTCCGCTCAGCAACTTCTCCTGGTAACCGCTCGTCGACCCCAGCGTACCAAACACTGTCACCGCTGCCAGATCCCAGCCTCGCCTTTATTCGCCGTCCGTGCTGTGTTTGCCGTGTCCTCGCTTCCCACCGCCCCACGCTCTCTCTCTGTCCCTATCTGTCTCTGTGTCTGTCTGTCTCTGGCTGTCTGTCTCTAACGCAGCAGCTCCGGTTAAAACCGGAAAACAGTCATTGGTCCAGCCCCCCAACAATCCCCATAGGCTGCGCCATCACAACAGCAAACAGCGATTGGTCCACTCACCCGCCAGTCAATGGCGCTTCCAGGGAGATCACCTGCTGTCAATCCTGGGTAATCAGAGATCCTGAAACCACCTTTCAAAATAAAAGTCCCACAACACAACCAATACAAAAAAGGAATACAAAAAAAAGAAAAAAAGACTAATTTTCACCGTCTGACACCCCCCCAGTCTTTGACATAGCCAGTCCCTGGCGGCCCACTGACACTACCTTACTCCCGATACCGAACTGGAGGCATGCCCAAATTCGGCCTTGCCGAACGCCTAGGTGCTTCGCACTGGCCCTCACGGCCCATCTCAGGCTGAAAGGTCACCCAATAACCATCCCCCGAGGACAATGCCTCAACATGATTTGGGGCAGGTTCTGCTGGTGCGCCCTGGGGAGTCAAAAGACAAGGTTTCAAAGCATTCCTATGCAAGACCTTCTCCCTTCCACCTTGCTCAGGCCTTACTCTATATACCACCCCAGTATCCCCCACCTGTTCCACAACCACAAAAACAGTAGGATCCCACCTACCTCCTAATTTCCCTTTCCGCTGTCGTCCCCTATCCCGCACCCACACCCTCTCCCCAGACAGCAATGGGACTGCTCTGGCCCTACGGTCATACTGACGCTTATACTGACCGGCGGCTACATCCGCATTCCGTCTAGCTACCTGGGTGGCATGTGCCAATCTCTTATGACACACCTGTACCCACTCTTCCCTAGTAACTGGGGTCTGGGAGACAACGGCATCTAGGACGACATCAACAGGGAGGCGACAATGTCGCCCAAACATAAGATAGGCTGGGGCATATCCTGTGGCTCCGTGTACTGTATTATTATAAGCTAGCATTAGCTCTGGAAGATGTTCTGGCCAATGATTCTGCTTCTCCTCACTCAAAGTCCTAAGCATGTTTAACAAAGTCTGATTCAACCGCTCAGTTTTTCCGTTCCCACTAGGGTGATACGGGGTGGTCCTACTCCTAGCTATCCCATACAGTGTACAAAACTCACGCATCAGGGAAGACTCAAAATTAGGCCCCTGATCCGAATGAAATCGAACAGGACAGCCGAATTTACAAATAACATGATTCCACAGGGCCCTCACAGTCGTCACAGCAGTCTGATCCCGGGTTGGCACAGCCCAGGAATAATGGGTGAACCAGTCAGTCATTACTAAAATATAAGGGTATAAATCATCGGGCCGACCTAGGGAAAGGAAGTCTAACCCTACGACCTCTAATGGGAACGAAGCAGTCATGGGGACCATTGGTGCCCTCACCTCAGCATGATCCTTCTGCAGGCTACAGGCAACGCACCCAGATTGAAACCCACGGACCACAGCCTCCATACCCGGCCAAAAAAAATGTCGCCGAATACAGGACATGGTCCGTTCTACCCCAGCATGCCCGGCTGCTTCATGGTAACACTTCCACACCTCCGCCTGTCTAGCTGTGGGACAAACAACCTGTAATCGGTCCTCATGGGTATTGGAATCAACAACACGTCGGCATAAAACTCCATTATGCAGTGTCAATTTCCCAAATTCCCGCAACAAACGCCTAGCCCCCAGTGACAAGGTCCGCCGCTCTGCATAGCCTGGCAAGTTCCCTATCTGAACAGCTGCAATCACTTCACTGACCTCCGGATCACTCCTCTGCACTTTGACCCACTCTTCATGGCCCTCATCGAGCCTTTCCCCAGCCTGACGGGCAATCATCCCTTCTGCTGACTCTACCTCCACCTGCTCCACAACAGTTGGCCCCCGAACGAGCCTGGACAGGGCATCCGCATTAACATTCTCCTTTCCTGCTCGATACTTTACCTCAAAATTAAATGCAGATAGCTGAGCTACCCACCTTTGTTCAGTCGCCCCTAACCGAGCGGTCTGCAAGTGGGCTACCGGATTATTGTCAGTGAACACAGTGAACCTCGCGCCCATAAGGTAATCCTTAAACTTTTCTGTAACAGCCCATTTCAATGCCAAAAGTTCTAATTTAAATGAACTATAATTAGAATCATTCTGTTCGGAAGGGTGAAGGCTACGACTAGCGTATGCTATTACCCGTTCCCGTCCATCTTGCACCTGAGCCAAAACCGCACCCAACCCCTGGTTACTGGCATCCGTATAAACTACAAAAGGCAGAGAGAAATCAGCATAAGCCAAAATAGGAGCCTGCGTCAAAACTGCCTTTAATGCCTCAAAAGCCTCCTGGCACTCCTGTGTCCACTCGACCTTACGTGTACGTGAATGACTAGCTGGAACGCCACAAAGTAACCTATTTAAAGGAGTGGCTATCTTTGAAAACCCAGGGATAAACCGTCTATAATACCCAGCTAACCCCAAAAAGGCACGCACCTGCCTGACCGTACTGGGCACTGTATACTGTTGCACTGCACTAACCTTATCCGGGTCAGGCCTCACTCCACGACCGTCAACCACATGTCCCAAAAACTTCACTTCCGTCTGCAACAACTTACATTTATCCGGACGCAGCTTCAACCCATGCTTCCACAGTCGGGCAAGCACTTCATCTAACTGCTGTAGATGAGAAGAAAAATCTGGTGAATACACAATAATGTCATCCAAATAAACTAGCACAGATTCGGACAATTGACCACTCAAACAGTGCTGCATTAAGCGTTGGAATGTGGCCGGAGCATTGCAGAGGCCAAAAGGCATGCGCTCAAATTCGTAGAGGCCCAGCGGGGTGGAGAAAGCGGTCTTCTCCCTATCACGGGGATCCATCCCTACCTGCCAATACCCACTGGCCAAGTCCAAAGTGGAGAACCATTTGGACTGGGTCAGTGTAGTCAGGGTTTCCTCTATCCTGGGGAGGGGAAAAGCATCTTTATGGGTCACAGCATTTAGCTTCCGATAATCAACACAAAAACGCCAACTACCATCTTTCTTTTTAACCATCACAATAGGGGCTGCCCACGGGCTCACACTTTCCCGAATAACCTTCTTCTCTAACATTTCGGCCAACAAAACCCGCATCTCTTTATACATGGCCGGCGGTAACGGACGGAATCTCTCTCGGATGGGCACGGAATCCCCAGTTAGGATCCGATGTTGGACTGTATCGGTCCGCCCAAAATCCTCATCACCTACAGCAAAGACTTGATTCCACTTCCGTAATAATGCCTGCAGCTCACCTTGCTGTTGCGGCGTCAGATCCCGCCTGTCGCCTAAGTCATTTACTGCCGGGCAGGACTCACCCTCAGTGGCCGGGGCCCCTACCTCCACAACACTAACTGTCACCTGCCCATCTGCCTCTGGGGTCAAATTCAGCTCAGATGCACCAAAGACATCAGCTTCCCCTATCCGGAACAGACAGCCCAACTTCTGATAGCGCCCTATGGACAAAGCACAGGGGGTCAAGTTGCGAATACGTACTGGAACTCTCCCTCTCCTTACCACAGCTACCACCCGTGCCACTTCAATTGGGTGAGACCCTGGCATGGCTTCTACCAACCCACAGTAATCTGTCCCACGAGGGCCCATACGAGCACGGCCCCAAACTACAACCTCACTCAAAGCAGGTACCTTAATGCCTTGGCGGCTGGAAGGCCAAACATACCCCACACTACCATTTTCCTGAGCAGTTACACCAATGCGTTGACAGACTGCAAAAGCCTGTTTCCAGGCACCCTGTGAAAAATAAGGAACGACCTCTGGTGCTGGTAATTTTCGGAAAACAACATCCCAACATGCAGATATTACATTCATTCCGATAAGGAAAGGACTAGTAAGGTGGTTGTCTTCAACAAGGACAACACCCCGGGCTGGGACCCTCACTCCCTCAAATTCAAAGTCCATCACTACATAACCAGAATAGGGAATAACTAACCCATTAGCTGCCTTAAGCGTAAAAACGGTTGAAGCTGCTACATCACTTGATCTATTGGAAAAATAATGCCTATACAAACTCTGCCGCATCAGTGTAACCTGAGAGCCTGTATCTAATACCCCAGTAAGTTTAACTCCCTCCACAGTAACCTCAACGCTTGGGCAAGTACCGATAAATGTATCTATGGTCCCTTGACAATCTTCCTGTCCCACAACTTGGACCTCAGTAGTGGGGTAACCTAGTTTAAAACTGACCTAGGCCCTGCTATATCCCTACAATTTCGTGCAAAATGGCCTGCCTGATTACATTGGCGACAAATGGGTCTACCCTCTGGGTCCCACCTATCTAAACAAGGCCGAACCCTCTGACGATTTGCAATGGGGTTACCTACCGGTGGCAACTGGGGAGCAGGTGGATATACTACAGGCTGCAATTCTTTAAGTAACTCTTGTGTCCAACCCTTCATCTGTTCCTTCATCTCACTCAAAATTTCTTGCTTCAAAGTCTGCTTCCAATCATCCCGTATAGGATGCAACTTAGCACTACAACACCCACCTTGAGTATGACTGACTACACCTACAGGGTCGAGGCCTTGCTGTTCTCCCTCCATCAACATTGCTTCCTCACAAACAGCTGCAAAAGATTCATCTGGATTTCGTCGCACATACGTCTTAAGGGCCTGCCTCAAACTCCCATTCCCCATTCCAAGCAGCAGCTGATCCCTCAATTGGCCATCGGAGGGTGCCTCGTCTGGGTGACGTGCCCGCAGCCTGCAAGACAATTCCTTCAAACGCAACGTAAACAATCTCAGTGATTCCTCCGGACGCTGCCGGCAACTAAAAAAACGTGAGCGCAACACTGGGAGAGCAACCTGGTCCCCATATAGTATATCTAGGAAACGGAAAATTTTCACTGCCCTATCACGATCTCCAGCCTCTAAAACATTTACCTCACGCTTAGCATCCCCAACTAATGTCCCCATAATAATACTGGCCTGTTGTGCATCGGTATACTGGGCGGCTCCCAACAACCCAAGCATCTGTTCCTTCCATTCTGCATATTTAAGATCACCCCTATCCCCACTAAATTTAGGCAGCCAAGGCGCACCCGCAAAAACCGGCATCATCATCATTTTCCTAATCAATTTGTTACCACAATGAAAAAGGAGGGAAAGAATGGTCACTCAAATTGCTCACAATACCCGGATCCTGCCGACTACGCCAAAAATTTCTGTGACACTGGTGAGCCACAAGAAATTATCCGACTACGCCACCTGGGAAATTAGAGTCCCAGGAACTCTTGTTAATTAAAAAAACACCAGCTTTGTATTAGGTCCTTTGGGTAACCGGGGGTGAGCAGCAATGAGTAACCACAAACTTTCCCAATCAACACAATTTATTCAACTTCCATTCGATAACAACAAAATCAGGGTTAATCCAGAGCAGATTGGCATAAGGAGCAAAAGAAAAAAAACCCAAACACTTTATTCCTGGACCGTATTTCTAAAACTAAGCTGCAGCTCCACTCTAAAATCCCACCCAATTTACGTACTACACACAGGCCACTTGACCCCAACAAGATACCTAAACACAATAGCAAAACCAAAAAAAAACACCATGAAATCAAAAACACAGCAGCAAACCCAAAACACAGCAACAAAACCAAAAAAACAACTGAATTCGACACAGCGTAATCCCAACCCTCACATTTAAACCCCCACATAAAATCCCGATCCTCATTTAATTAGGGAAAGGTAAAAGCAACACCAGTTGGCAAGCAGCAGTCCATGAGGCGGCAATGGCGGACGGATCACAGCTTCCACGCTGAGGTTCCTCCTCACCCACGCTGGCTCTACGTGACGCTCAAGCACGAGGCAGCTGCGGCAAAAGAGATAGCAGCAGTATTCTGGCCACACAGCAAACAATAACTTCCACTCAATTCTTTCTGGGCCACTTCCGCACCCTTAGCACTCAATATGGACACTTTTCCACCCGTAAAAGAGATATACTCACGATTTGCCTGGGAGTCGGGAAACCCAAACCCCCAGTGCGAGTACTCCAAGCCTGGGTGGAAAGTCCAAAGACGGCAGCCTCGCTCCCGCTTCCGTGCAGACTCCGCTCAGCAACTTCTCCTGGTAACCGCTCGTCGACCCCAGCGTACCAAACACTGTCACCGCTGCCAGATCCCAGCCTCGCCTTTATTCGCCGTCCGTGCTGTGTTTGCCGTGTCCTCGCTTCCCACCGCCCCACGCTCTCTCTCTGTCCCTATCTGTCTCTGTGTCTGTCTGTCTCTGGCTGTCTGTCTCTAACGCAGCAGCTCCGGTTAAAACCGGAAAACAGTCATTGGTCCAGCCCCCCAACAATCCCCATAGGCTGCGCCATCACAACAGCAAACAGCGATTGGTCCACTCACCCGCCAGTCAATGGCGCTTCCAGGGAGATCACCTGCTGTCAATCCTGGGTAATCAGAGATCCTGAAACCACCTTTCAAAATAAAAGTCCCACAACACAACCAATACAAAAAAGGAATACAAAAAAAAAGAAAAAAAGACTAATTTTCACCGTCTGTCAGCTGTAAATCTGTCTTTTTCCCCTCAAATTAACGGAAAATGTGGTTTATGATCACAAATTGCTTTATGCTTACAATTTTATAAGTTATTACTGCACAACTGCACATTGGAACAGTGCAATACTAGTGTATATTGTGTATATTCAGAGTCGGCGTACATATGTTTCTTTTTCTTCTTAGATATTTATAAATTTTTTTGGTAATTAAATTCTATAAGGGGGCTACACACCTAAGATTTTCACTCACTGTCCCCCTGTGTAAATGTGATGTGACAACAAATGTGATTTGATTAGATTTTTAAAATTTGATTTACTGTTGAAAGCCAAAAATCTGAGACTCTCCTTGTATTTTTTTATAAAAGTAATTTTGACAGAGTTGATCACTGAGACAACACATTGGAAAAATGAGTGGACTTTCAGTAGAAAAAAGAACTGGGAGCTCAGCTTCTTTGATTATAGTTTTGAAATTACATCATCTATATGACTCCAGAGACGACAGTTACAGCCTCACACGACGCCACCTTCTGAATGAAGCTTGACATTTGGTGCTAAAAGACCAGAAGCCTTAAAGAAAAGGCCGTTTGCTGCCACACCTATCATGCATTTGCTCTGACTATTCAAGACATACACTACAATATTTTAAAATCAGAACATTCAGAAGATCTCGATTACAGCCTGGACTTTTTCTTTCTTGGACATAATGTACATGGAACTCTCCACTGCCCGAGTAAATGGTGCTAATATTATAATATTATATAATATTATTATAATGAAGCTAATATTAATATTTGGTACGATGCAATTGAAACCCTGAAAAATATGTAATATGTTGTAAAAACTCCTCCCTCCCCCTTTTTTTTCTCCTCTATTTTATTTTATTTTATTTTATGGTCTTGTTATGTCCTTTGTTCTATCTGTGCTTGTGTGATTTGTGTTATGTGTTTTTGCAGTACTGGTTACTGCTTTCGTTAAACATAATAAAGAATTGATCGCAAAAAAAAGAACATTCAGAAGATGCAGCTTAAAGTTGTAGAATTAATCTACCAACCGCCAAATATAAATTACAAGACACAAAGTCACAAAGTTGACAGTAAAAGTCAAACAATTAAGGAGAATTCTGTACAGATCATTTAAAAGCAGACGAATTGAGACAGAGCCTTTGCACATCAATTTCTAGAGTAATGTAATTTCACCTCCTTCAAAAATATATTCATTTTTAATAACATACCCACAGAAAAATTAACAAGCTGTTGCAAAGCTGTTTAGAAGCATTCTTTCACCATGATGCACTTCTTCATTTCATCATTTAATCAAAGATGCTGTACTACAAGTACTTTCAAAGTAATTGCTTAAAAAGAAAAGGAAGACTTTTTGGAAACAGTTAGAGCTGAAGGATTTGTTTATGCAAATTTAAAGGGCTGTAAAGCACCAAGGTGACATGCTTTACAGCCTCTAAACACACTTAATTTGTTTTGCCATATTACGTGGGTAATGTTAGAAGCATTGAGTTTGGAAGCTTATATTTGAAAAAAAAAAAACATGCAGCCTGTGTTCCTCTGTAATTGAAACTGTTTTTCTTGGCCTACAGATCTTGGCACAACGGCTGATTCATCCTTGACTCGGACGCATCTGAGCATCAGGACCCGAGCAACAGAATCATGCAGTGGAAGTGGAGGCACTGCTGTACAAGCATAACTGGATTTCTAGTTTTGCTCCTGTGTGTGGGAGTGTTCCTCTTTGTCAGCGAATACATCTTGCTGGCAAGAAAGAAGGACCACCAGGTGAACAGTGTAAATCACAAAGCGCAGAAACTGGAGAAGAACCACAGCGTGACCAAGCAGAACATGTGGACAGAGGAAGCAACGTCCCCTTTTCCAGCAACGTCAGAGGGAAACCTCAGCTCCATTCTGGAAGACTCCTCCCAGCAAGGGCTGAAGAACTCTGTGGAGTCTAATGTCAGTTTCAGTGAGGAGATAATAGCAGAGAGTGTCCTCAAGGTAGAACCCTACAACTACATCATCAATGAAGAAGACAAGTGTCAGGAAAAGGATCCTTTCTTAGTGCTGCTGATTACTGTTGAGCCCCAGAATAATCAATCCAGGGATGCCATCAGGCAGACGTGGGGGAATGAGAGCGTGGCTGAGGGCGTGGGATTTGTACGGCTCTTCCTTTTGGGAATAAGAGAAGGACCTACCAGCCAACTGCAGAGCTCCATAGAGGCAGAGTCTCAACAGTATCATGACATTATCCAGCAAAACTACATAGACTCGTATTACAACCTTACCATCAAGACACTGATGGGAATGCACTGGATAGCAACGTACTGCCCAGGAGCTAGTTACGTCATGAAGACGGACAGTGACATGTTCATCAATACGGAATACCTCATCCAAAAACTTCTCAATCCCAGCCTTCCGCCAAAACTAAAGTATTTCACTGGACGCCTCCTGAAAGACGAGCCCCCAATCAGAAAAAATGACAGTAAGTGGTACATTTCAGAAGAGGTGTACCCCGACGACATGTACCCTCCTTTTTGCTCAGGAACTGGATACGTCTTCTCGGGCGACCTGGCTGAGCTGATATACAGGACTTCTCTGAGCATACGACGGCTGCATCTTGAGGATGTTTACGTAGCGATCTGCCTTGCAAAACTGAAGATAGAACCAGTTCCTCCGCCCAACAAATCCCTGTTCAATTTCAACCGGGTACCATACTCCAGCTGCAAATACAGCAATCTGATAACCTCTCATGGGCTCCTTCCCACTGAGATAATAAAGTACTGGCAGGACCTGCAGACCAACAAACACAATGCCTGCGACCATACAGAGTAAAGCAACAAAGTTTGCAAGCCTCGACAGTGACTGGAACTGGAACAACTTTGTGAACGTTTCATTGGACATACCAGTTGAAAGTGGGAAACAAGGTTGTTTAGATGCTTCTCCAAACAGAAGTTTGAAAAGCATAGGAACATTATTTTGGAACATGAGGGAAGTAACTTCTCCAACAGAGAACTTCATATCACTGGCAAAAATCAATGTGAACGTAAAGCTTTCCCTGATATCATGGTCTGAATTACTGCAAGTCTGAAACATAAGCAGAGCCTGACCGATATACTTCCGGTGGCTGATGATATTGGCCAATATTGACAACCCATGGTTTTATTGGTATCAACGAAAGCATCACTGAAAAAAGGTTGATAATTACCAGCTTTTTTGGTTCAGACTTCAAAATTGAAGTGATTTCAAAAAAAGAATATGGTTATGACAACTTCTTCTTCTTTCGGCTGCTCCCTTTAGGGGTCGCCACAGTGGAATATCTGCCTCCATCTTGCCCTATCCATTGCCTCCTCTACTTTCACACCAACCATCTCCATGTCCACCTTAACTACATCCATAAGCTAATCTATAGCACAAAAAACATGTTAACACGTATTGGGGTAACTGATAAAAAAAAAGTAATATAAGAGGTAAACTGCAAAGGATTGTACGGAACTCCATGCCCAGCATAACAATATTTATATTATTTGACTGGTTTATTCAAGCTTAAGACATTTGAAGCACTGCCCAAGAAGAATTATTGGAGCATTATGTTAAAATCTAACTGGCCTGATGAGATTTTTGAATGATGGATCTACTGTCAAAGGTTTTAAAACAAATCGGTGGGTAAATGGGGTTTGTTTTCATTAAATGTGAAAAAAGTAAAGTAAAACTTTTTTGGGGCATGGTTTACCTACAATACATATACAAGGCCACATTTAATTAGACTATTTTGGAAGTTTACTCAAAATAATTTCATATTACTTTATTGCTTGTACCCCACTCTTCCTCTGTTAATACCTAGAACGTACTTGGCATTTCAGTGTAACATGGTAGTTAAACTGTCTTATAATTTACCATCATGTTACCCAAAATAATTACCCAGTACTTTGGATTTGTACTTCACACTTACCTGGTTAATGGTTAAGACTGTGAAAGAAGGAATTACCCAAAGAGTTATTCTAGCACTATATCTACCATTATAGTTTCTTTATATTCTTGTTCCATCTTAAAATCATGGAAAACAGAGAGTCCGTCTGAATGAGCTGTTTTATATGCTGAACACAGAGGCCTTCAAGAGAATCTGGAGAATACTTTGTCCTTGGTTTTACTAATGTTACCGCTTAAGTAGAGGCCATCCCTGCAAATGCACTGTTCCTACCATTTTCTAGATTAACTTTAAATGAAAACTTGCAGCTAATCGGCACCTTCACCAGAGCTTAATTTGGGGCCAAAAATGCTTTTGAGATGCATTTCAACTCCAGCATTTAACCACAATAGCCTTGTCTTGATATGAAGGCTTGTACAAAATGGTGGTGGTTGTGTTTGGTGACTGTCATGCGTTTTCTGAAGAGCACACAGAGCTTGTATAATGATGTGATTATTTGTAGTTGCATTTTGTCCATGAAATGGCCTATTTTGTCTATGTAATTACCCTCTTTGTGCTCTTTTGTTGCATTTCTGGGGCTGAACTTTCATCTTAGTTTCCTAACTTCTGCAGTATTTTAGGTTGAATTTCCTACTGCATTAATCCAGTCTTGACCTTTGCACAAGTACAAGCACATGCCTAACAGAAATAAACAGTACAGTGTCTATTTTGCCACTCTGTAGAAACAATTCAGTGACCTCTCAGAGTGCATCTAGCAATAAAGTCAAGTTAAAGTTTATTTATGTAGTGCTTTTTACAGTAGGTGTTGTCATAAAGCAGCTTTACAGAAAAATCCTGGTCCGAGCTGCCATGAGCAGCACCAGTGGTGACAGTGGCAAGGAAAACTCCATAAGAGCAAGAGGAAGAA
This sequence comes from Pygocentrus nattereri, assembly GCF_015220715.1. NCBI lineage: Eukaryota > Metazoa > Chordata > Actinopteri > Characiformes > Serrasalmidae > Pygocentrus > Pygocentrus nattereri. Next base: position 54,455,728 of record NC_051212.1, read on the forward strand.
ACCTTGAGAGGAACCAAGACTCAGAAGGGGAACCCATCCTCCTCTGGACCACACTGGATAGCAACAATAAAGGCAGCATGGAGCTTCTTTTTACAGAGACACTCTTATTCAACATGCTGATCCATTTTGCTACCAGCATTGTGGGCACACATGCATATTTCTTTTGTAAAATAAACATTTTATGACCTGACTATGAAGTCTTTCATAAGACCTTGTGGACCCTCTTTTATTACCATACCTCCATGTGTAAAACTCTGAATTGTGTCGTGTTTCTCTCACCTTCCCACTGCTCTGTAGAATAGTGGTCCTCGTCCTCCACACCCGCTCTCTGCTGACGATATCTCTCGTCACATCCACTTCGGTGTCCAGAGAGCTCCTCTGCTTCAGGGTGATGTCATCATCCTGATGTGTCTTAATAGTGGAACCCGTTTTGGTCATAATTCTTGACGGCAGCAGACATGGCCTCTGAAAGCAACCAGGGGACACCACGAGGGACTGTGAGAAACAGAGACTGCTTGTAAAAGAGCTTGGCTTATTCAAATCTGTGGAAAATTCAGAACATAGGTTGGGCTAATTTGCTACTGAGCCAAATTTGACCTATGAGCTCTATAGTTAATCATGATGGTCCACTGTAGATCCTTTACAGAAGCTCCTTAAACAATTTCTCTGTCAAAGCAGTCATTCATGACAGCTTTGGTAGAGATAGCTCAGACCAAAGGAAACATTGTTATATAATCAGGTTTACACTCATTTCACATCAAATCTTATTATTTTAAATAATTAAATAATTTTAAAACCCCTTTCAGCTGTGCAGCTTCATACCACCACCTCACTTCACTTGTCTTTTTTCCATGGTTGCCTCATTCATGGCACATATAGTTTATATTCATTCAATTTTATAATCAGTTTAATCAGTTAATGTCTATTTTTATGCAATTAGATTTCATAAAACTTCAAATGAAACGCAGGGATAACACTGTATGGAAAACTGCTTCTTCTGTGGAAGCTGGTGTATGGAATACTGATGGCCCAAACCAATCAAAATGCATCTTGGTCCAACCCATAGATATACATACCTAGATGCCATGTTGGGTCCAAGGGCGATCAACATCGCTTCTGGACTGCATTCAGTACCATGACAGAGCAGCAGTTTCAGAAAGATACTGTCCAAAATTACACTATTTCAAGAATATTGCACTTGGAAAGCAGGATAGGATTATATAATTTTCCTGTTCCACCAGCCAGCGTCTTGTTTGAATTTTCCCGTTCCACCTTAAATGGTGCAGCAGTCACTTTCGGTCAAGGTGGAACGGGAAAACTCAAACACGAAGCTGGTGAATAGGAGGCCAACTTTAGCTTCGTCCTTCTCTGTAGATCAGAAGATTAGAAGTGATTAACGCACTGATGGATTGGCTGATTTACTGGGGCTCACGCTAAACTCACGTCAGGTGCAGACTTAATACTTTCCTGCTGGTCAGGACAGATAATTAGCAGTCATTAATGTAATAAAAAATCTGGATTAATCTGTGTCTGATGAGTATAACAAATCAAATGAGGTGGAAATGGGTTGAGTAGTAAGGAAGTTGTGGCTGATTTCATCCTGAGACTCTTCGTCTCTCAATGCAAGTGGATCTGTTCACGAGTGGATCTTGACCTCTCCAATATGGCGGACGAGCAGACGTATCGCCTCAGATAGAGATCAGCAGGCAACGCGGTATCTAGGAATGGGTATTTAAGGTCCAACCAGTCATTTCATCATGTATGACTTCAGGTATTTCCAAAGTTCTGCCTAAGTACTGTACTTATACACCACACTCATGTTACTATATGGTCAAATGTTTGAGTTAGCTTTAGCTTCCTCCCCCTGACAGCTGTAGGTTTAAATGACCTCAGGTTTAACAGAATAAATAACGGCATGTAACCTAGACTACTTGCTGAGGAAGAGTGAAATTGAAACATCCTAAAAACATCATTGTAAATGTTCCTCAACCCCACTACTAATCACAACATAGCACAAATGAGCCACCATTAATTTACCTAGGTTAGCTACTGTCAAGTGCGCTCTACTATCCCTCACTTGACAGCACTCGCGTGTTCGTTGAATCTGGTCACAAGGATCAAGAAAACAGACTATATGCAGTAGAGTTGAAGTTCCAGCAGTTTTATTATCAGAGCTCTGGGAGCTTCATCTGGCATTCACAAAGTCTGCCAGAGAAGGTCTCAGTCCGGGTGTGCAGAAATACATTTTATAATCAAACCCACCCTCATCATGTGGGTGGGAGGACAACCAAACCTGAGCCACAACAGTTTGCTCTTAACACTCTACCCCCCCATGGAGTTGTTATCTTTTCCACTTTTGCATATTCCCATGACAGTTGCTTTTTTAGATTTCTGATAACAAATACCAAGATACAAAAAAAAGGTTACACGAGGATCTCTTGTGCAGCTATGCACGTACACACTTGAGCGAAGCGGGCCTACTCTAATATGCTGGTCCCTATAAGCATATTCAGTATACTATTACCCAGGAGTAAATAATGCTATACGAGAGTAAATAATGATAAGCAAGAGTACATAATGCTAAACAGGAGTAAATGATGCTAAATAATTATGATATTTCCACAATTCCCCCTTTTGACATCCATTAGTACGTCACAACTGGTCCTCCATGCTTCCTATGGTTGATACTCACCAATTCCCGCGAAGACTAAATATCATAAGTCCTGTAAACTGCAAAAAGCTAAACTTTCCTAAGTGGAAATCTCCTTGACACCTACTGATTGATCAAATCCTATGATATAACAAACCTTTCGCTGTTTTACAAATACAAACCTAAATGATAGATTTCCAGTATTTAACCCCCACAACTCCCTATCTATTACTTATTAATAGATTGCCGAATTTAATTGCAATTACACAGAGTAACCATAGGCAAATCATACAATACAACTGGGCCGTTGTCATTCTTGTGGGCTTCTTCTGACCTTCTCTCTTCTTCCACCATGATCTTCAGGGAAACGGGTAGACTGCCCTTCCCCCCTTTTTACCCAGAGGGGATTATTTTGCCCCCGTGTATACTGGGATTTTGTCTTCTGCTATGAGTATGTGCTGTGTGTGTTATTATGTGTGTTGCATCCTCCCCAGGCAGCTGCAGCGGCTGTGGTTGCCTGGCTGACGTCAGCTTCTGTTTCCCCTAGGCTGCGGCTCGGTGGTGTCCCCTCTGCGCACTGGCTCCAATGATACCAGGTTTCTCCTTTTCCTTTCAGCCACACTGCATGTGAAGTTCTGCGTGTGAAGGCTTTGTGATTCACCGATTTAGGTGACGTTTCTAAAGGGGCTGACGGTCCCGGAAATGCTCTTCCTGTCTGCAATTCAAATGGGGTTAACCCTGATGATCTGTTAACTGAACTTCTGATGGCCATCAATGCGAAAGGTAATGCATCAACCCAATTCAATTTGGTCTGCGCGCAGATTTTTGCCAATTTGTTTTTCACGTTCAAATTCATCCTTTCCACCTTACCTTGTGACTGTGGATGGTACAGTGTTCCGAATCCATGTTGGATCCCTAACAGCTGTTCTAACTTCTGTAAATCATTGGACTTAAAATGTGTGCCATTGTCTGACCTGATTTTTCTGGGAAAACCATGTGTTGGGATGTAATGATTCACAAGCATTTTAATCACCGATTTACTGTCTTCCTTCTTTGTAGGACAGGCCTCAGGCCATCCTGAGTAGCCATCCACACACATTAAGACTGTCAGCTCTGACGCCGTCAGTCTGCCTGCCTTGGACTCTGTTACCTCCATGGACTCCAATTCCCAGCATGCTCTACCTATGGACTACAGTGACTCTGCTGAGCATGTGACACTCCGGCGCTCCGGCTCGCCTTGTTTCTAATCAGTGAGATTGTCTACACCTGTGAACCTGTGTATTTAAGCCCTGTTGTTTCCTGTGTTTGGTGCTGAGTATTATCTAGCCTCTAGCTCTGTTACGACGCGTTTTCCTTGTTCTTTCCCTTTGTTATTTCTGTCCTTTGCCTGTACTTCGTTTTCTCCTTTTTTGCCTTGCCCATTGATTGCCTTTCTGTTGCCGTTTTGTTTGTACTTGTCTCTACCCTTTAGCCTAGCCCCTTTACCTGGTTTTTGCTCTCCCGTGTACCGACCTTTCTTCAGTCCAACACCCCTCTGGTTTGTTGTTGTTGTTGTTGTTGTTGTTGTTCCCTTACGATTATCTTGTATTGCCCTATTAAATTAAACCTTGTAATATCCATCAGCGAGTGTCTCTCCTGTTACGGGCAGTCGTGACACAGACGTCTCGATACCCTCTGACTGGGTAATCATGTTGGTGTATTCGATCACCAGTTCGTTGCCTGGGCAAGTGATGGGTTTAAATCTACCTGGTGGTGGTTTTATGCTTGGTTTAGGGTTGTACAGGCTGCAAAATGTACAGGTTTTCATGTACTCGGTCACCATGTCTTTCAGGTGAGGGTGCCACCAATTCGATAAATTCTGGAGCATCTGTCTTATTCTTATATGCCCCACCCCGTGGGCCTCTGTGATGACCTGTCCCCTTAGAGAACTGGGCAAAACATGTTTACCATTTGTCCCTTTCCACACCCCCTCTATTTCTCTTTCTCCCTTTTGCACCCACATTGACTTCTCCTCCGGCGCTGCCTTTTCCTGATGCTTCCTAACCTGCCACCTTGTCACCCAGTGCTGTTCTGACTCATCTCCCTCCCCTTCTTGTTCATTGAGTTCTTCTAACTCCGCTATCACCACAAACTGTCTGCCCGGATAGCCTGTAACTGCCTTGGCTGCCTCATCTGCTGCTATATTACCTCTGGCTATAAACGTCTGTCCCTCATCATGTCCCTTACACTTCACAATTGACACCCTCTCTGGTAGTGAAATTACTTCTGCCAATTCTTCCATTTCAGTTTTATGCTTAATTGGCTTGCTCCCTGCTGTCACGAATCCTCCTCCCTGCCACTGCTTAAGTTCTATGTGTACTGCCCCCACTGCGTATGCTGAGTTTGTAATGATGTTCACTGTCTGCCCTGTTCCTATTTTCCTCTCTGTGCTGACAGCTATCCTTTCAATATTTCCGCTTTCACTGTCTCAAACTCATCTCCGTCACCTCTTACCACTGCATATCCAGCCACCAGGTTCCCTTTGTCGTCCCTGAAACAACACCCATCAGTAAATAAATTAACTGCCCCTGGTATGATTTCTGTTCCCAGATCTGGTCTCATTTTCTCGGTTTCTAAAACTATCCTCTCACACTCATGTGGCTCTCCTTCTCCCATCCTTTCTGCCATATTAATCCCTACATGTGTGAATGTGAGGTTTGGGGCTTCGAGTGTTTTACATAGTCTCTGTTGCCTCAGAGTGGTGAGTGTGAAGGTTTGAGAATTCACATATGCCACTACACTGTGTGTTGTGAGGATGATAAGTGGATGTCCCATGACTATGTGTGCGGTTTTCTGAATGATTTTTGCGAGTCCTGCTGCGTGTTGTGTGCATTCTGGGTGGCGTTTTTCCATGGCATCTAATAAAATGCTCACATACATGAGTACCTGTCTCTCTCCCCCTTTTTTCTGGAACAAAACTCTGTTAACCACACCATTTGTTCCAGAAACATCCAAATAAAAGTCTCTAGTGTGATCTGGTGAGGCTAAATCTGCTGCCTGTGCCAAAGTTTGCTTCAACAGTATGAATGAGCACTCAGCCTGAGTGTCCCACTCGAGTTTGCCCTTCAGATTTCGCATACCGCATTGCTTAACCATGTCTCTGAGTGGGTGTGTCAGTCCCAAATAGTTTGGTACGTACTGTCTGCTATACCCTGTCAGCCCTAGAAAGGCTAACATGTCTTTGACAGTGTCTGGTTTTGGGTGGTGTAAAATGGTCGTCCTATGTTCAGCTGAAATATTAGTGCCGGTGCCTGAGACCAATCGTCCTAGAAAAGATACTTGTTTGTGTGCTACCTGTAATTTGTCCTTAGAAACTTTGTACACCTCGTCACTCAGTCGCTGTAAGACTTGTTTGGTGGCCTCTAAGCAGTCTGCTGTGTTGGCTGATGTGATCAGGACATCATCCACATACTGGATGACGGTAGTTTGGTCGGGCAGTTCTAAACCCTGCAAAGACTCTTTCAGAACCTTGTTAAATAGGCCGGGCGAAAGAGAAAAACCCTGCAGAAGCCTGGTATACTGGATCAGGTAGCTTTGGAACGTAAGTCACAGCATTCTGGTGCTAAAGGCAAACAGAAAAAAGCATTAGCCAGGTCAAGACATGAAAACCAAGTCTGCAAGGGTGATAAGATGGTTAGCTTCAGGCTTATGCGAATATTGAGGGACCCAAACGGGTTGTGTTTGTGTCAATTCAAAAGTGTTTGGCGTGCACCTTACCCTGCCCATGTCCACGTGAAAAATTGGCATCTGTAGCGATGCCAGGGGTGCCGTAGGAGTTGGAGGTGTACTATGTTCGGACTGCGGTGTGTATGCTGGTGGGTTATTTAATTCTGTTGCACGACCTGCTTCTTGTGTTTTTTCTGACCCCATGTTTAAATCAGCTGCACTCCTCGTGTCTGTATTCAGATGCGTGCCTGCTTGCCAATTCACTGCGTCCTGATACCATTGTGCTCTTATTTTTTCACTTTTTGTCCTTTGTTTGTTTAATTTATTTTTAGTCAGTATCCCTACCTTTAGTCAGTATCCCTGCTCTAACGCATCAATCTCCTTCTTAATCTTACATTCCTGGTTCCATATGTACGTAAGTAATTTCTCGTGGCCATCTAATGTTAAACCTGAATCTTTAACTAAGGTTTCTATCCTTTTTCGCATTTTATTTTTCTCTTCTCGAGTTTTTTCATCCATCTTTCCCTGCGCCTGTGCCTTGAGGATGTGTTGAATTTGCTTTTCAATTGACACATATTTGACCTCCTGGCCTATCTCCATATATATATATATATATATATATATATATATATATATTATGTTTTTTATTGTTGTTTATATTTTTTTACAAAACGTGCACTACCTTTTTCTGTGTTCAGACTCTAACCGACACTACCTTTTTCTGTGTTTGGACTTTAATTGACACTATCTTTTTCACCTCCTTTAAATTTGCCTGTCCCGCCCTTACATTACTGGTTACCTTTGTGCCAATCTGTATTTTTCTGTGGATTCCAAGTCACAAGGAAAATACCAAAACCTGACTACCATATTCAACGGACCGTTACCGCATCCGATAAACAGGGGGGCTTGTCACAGCCAGATACCATACCTTTTTTTTTTTTTTTACCTATTCCTTCCTTATTTCTTTAAAATATAAAGCTTTTTTTTGTCCTAAAATTCACTTTTACTGCATACAATCACAAATTCACATGGAACACACAGTTACAATCATGCCTGCCTTAATTTAGTATACTCAATGGCAGAATTTTGTTAAAGAGGCTTCTGCTTACCTTACAAGTTGACTGGCCAGTGGCAGGAAGATTGTCACGCAGTGTCACTGTTATCCCAATTGATCCTTTCCAGATCACGTCGGGGTCACCAAATTGTCGAGTGCGCTCTACTATGCCTCACTTGACAGCACTCGCGTGTTTGTTGAATCTGGTTACAAAGATCAAGAAAACAGACTATATGCAGTAGAGTTGAAGTTCCAGCAGTTTTATTATCAGAGCTCTGGGAGCTTCATTTGGCATTCACAAAGTCTGCCAGAGAAGGTCTCAGTCCGGGTGTGCAGAAATACATTTTATAATCAAACCCACCCTCATCATGTGGATGGGAGGACAACCAAACCTGAGCCACAACAGTTTGCTCTTAACACTCTACCCCCCCATGGAGTTGTTATCTTTTCAACTTTTGCATATTCCCATGACAGTTGCTTTTTTAGATTTCTGATGCTGTGGTTTCGGTGTACTTGTCACTTCCCTATAGTCTGTTTCCTGTACAGACACTGAACATAATCCTTAGACCTTTTAGAACAAAATGTCATAGACCAAAAGGTCACATGAGGATCTCTTGTGCAGCTATGCATGTACACACTTGAGCGAAGTGGGCCTACTCTAATATGCTGGTCCCTATAAGCATA